>NW_025764625.1:0-10730 GCF_021365365.1 Ilyonectria robusta | reverse complement strand
CTAGAGTTTTATCTAACTTTATTAAAGATTTAATATTCCAGCCTGGAAGTTACCTTATATAAAGTTAGAATAATCACTTAAATTTTACTTATATTTTTAGTTAATTATTATTTCTTTTATAATTAGTTATTTAATTAAATCTTATACCTTTTTATTATCTCTTATAGCTAGTAGAATTTCTATTATTATATCCTCTATAAAAATTATTATAGCTTATTAGAGCTTAACTTAGTAATAGGATATTATATTTTTACTAAAACTTTAGCTAGAATTAGTATTTATATAATCTTTCTTATTTTAATTTCTATATTAATTTTCTAGAAGGGGTAAAAGTTAAAGAATTATAAGAGTTAATAGCTAAAGATTATAACTAGAAAAGAAATAGAATTTAAAAGTAAAAAAAGTAATAATATTAAACTTTAACTTAATAAGCCTTTAGAAATAAAAGCTTATTTCTATTATATATCGATATTTTAACCCTTAATAAGAGAACCTAATATTTAAATTTACTGTATTTTCGTTATGCATATATTACAGTTGCCAAGACTCAAGTTTTGAGTTTCAAGCTGCTTTTTTCTTCTCTACTGGAATCCTATCTAACTTTTTCAACTCTAACCTTAATAAATATACTAAAAACTCCCACAACCCAACCTCTAGAACGCCCCGAGATCCCCAACGCCCATGATATCCCAAGTCATTTAAATCCCCCCTCCAGCTAGCACCCTAGGTAGCTAGCATCCGTACCAGCCCGACGCAGCACAATAACTCCTGGAACCAGGGGTTGTATTTTTCACGGCTAATTTCTACGAGGAACTTTTGGCTCCTATCGTCGTTGGTATTTTCGATATTATCGGCTAGGTTATATAATACGCCTATTTCTATCTAGATGAATGTAATATCAATGCCGGTAGCCTGCAGATTAGCTCTATTCCTATTATTAAGAAATAGATTATATCTAAAAATAGCTAATATAATTCTTTGGTTTTTATTTAGGTATTTTAGATAGTATAGTAAGAGGTTTAGGAAGTTTTTTTTTTTTAAGGAATTTTAGATAGTTATCTAGCTTATATTTTTTCTTTTTATCTTAAAAATTCTAATAGAATCTTATATTCTATTAGAAGCTAGATTTATATTTCTAATATATAGAAATATATATAATAAGAATCTTATAATTAATAGTAATTAATATAATAATAAGTTATTTAGATGAAATTTATTAAGATAGGATAAGTATTAAAAGGAAAGTTAATTTCTTAATAATAAAAGATCTTAATTTCCCTTATATTCTATTATTTAAAATAAGATTATTATTTTAAGGTTATTAATTATAAATAGTAAGATTATTAATTATAGATAATAGAATTAAAATTAGAGAAATTAAATAAAAGCTTTAAATAGAAATTAGTAGGTAATAATCTTATTATTTAGCTATTTTTTTTTTAATATTAGATATAGCTTTTATTATTTATTCTTACTATTTAAGATTATTATATAGCTTTAATTTATTTAATAATATTAAGTAAAGTTAAAAAAATTAAATATTTATATTTTAAGTTTTAAATAGACTTTTTTAAAGCTTAATATAAATAGATTAAATAAATATTTACTAGATTAGTTAAGTAAGCTAAGATTCTTATATAAATATTAAGTTTTATAAATTATTTAAGTTTTATTAATTTATTTAGTAGTTTTTTAATTAATAGTAGTAAGTTTTAGTTTTTTATTATTATAAAATTTAAATTATAATAGTTTATATAAATTTAAATTTCTTTATTTTTCTTAGAAATAAATAAAATTAGTATTTTTATTCTACTTATTAAGTATTTTATTTATCTACTTATTATATTCTTAGTAAGGTATTTATAAATAATAGCTGCTTATTTCTTATTAGTAGGGTATATTTATTCTAAAGGTAATTTCTTTTTTTATATAGTTTAATTAAATATTTTATTTCTATAAGTAATAGTAATATCTTAGTAGCTTTTTTATTAAAGATCTTTTATTTTAATTTAAATTCTAATAGTAGAATTTTAATTTTCTTTTTCTATTTCTCTTAAAATAGCTATTAAATTCTTATTGAAAGAAAGAACTCTATAAATATATATTATAAATATCTTCTTATTATTTTTAACTAAATTTCTTATAAAAGATTCCAGATTCTAAATAAATATATTCTTATAGATCTATAAGTAGATTTAGATATTAATAATAATCTCTTTTTCTTTTATTATTTAAAAGAAAAGCAATAAGTTACTAGCTTCTTCTAGATATTCTACTTCTATAAACAGTCTTTAAATCTTCTATAGAAATTCTTTATAATTTATTAAAAAAAAATTACTTAGTATATTAGAAATAGAGGTATAATAGCTTTATTAAAGCTTTTTAAACTTAAAAACTTTTATTTTATTATAGTCTTTAGTTTTAATCTCTCTATTAGTCTTTAGCTAATAAGTAATACTTATATATAAGTATTTATATTTATACTAACTTCTTTTTTATTAAATACTTAAATTATAAGTACTTATTCTTAGATAATTTTACTAATAGATATTAGCTTTACTTTTAGTAGAGGTATTTTTATTTTAGATATTTTATTTATTTTCTAAAAAGCCCAGTTTTTTTACTCTAGCTATTATAAATTATACTATTACTATTCTCTATTAAAAGTATTTTAAAGATCTTATTTTTCTATTAGACTTTAAATATTCAGCTACTATATATTTTATTTACTAATAGTTAAAATATTTAATTTTATTAGAGTTTTCTTTTAAAATCTACTTATTAAATATATAAGTTTTAGTTTTTTTAAAGAAATCTTATTAATATTTCTACTCTCTAGCTAGAGTATATTAATAATTTTTACTTTTAGATAGATATTTTTTATTTTTAGTTACTTTACATAAAAAATCTAATCTTAGAATTTTTAATTTTCTTTTTTAAAATTAATTTAGATTACTTTTCTTTTAGTTTTATAGAAAGTTATAGTTATTAAAATATTACTATAGTTAGTAGGCTTTTTAAGCTAGTTTTTATATTTAAAAGATATTTATTTTTATTTTATAGATTTTCTTTTTTACTTAAAATTATAAATTAAAGTAATATTAATATATTAAAATTAGATTTTTCTTTACATATATTATTTCTAAAGCTATATAAATTAGTCTTTTAATATTAAAGTAATCTATAGAAGATTACTTAAAAAGTTATTATAATTTTATTAAGCTATTTTATAACTTAATCTCTTTCTATTTAAAGTTAATATACTATTTTTATAAAAAAATTAAAAAAATCTTTTTATTTTAAATTTATTAAGCTTTTAGTATATACTTACTATTAAGTTTATAAGAATATATAGAATTTAATATTTATTTAGCTAATTTCTTATTAGTTCTTAGTTATAACTCTTAGATTATTAGCCTTTTATATTATATAAATCTAATTATCTATTTTTATATTAATTATATTTTCTTATAATATTATATATATATATTATAGAGGTTTTTTATATTTTTTTAGAAGCCTTAGCTTTATAAATCTTATTATTTATTTAATAAGATAGATTTAAAATATATAATCTTTTTATTTCTAAGCCTTAAAATATTTCTTTATAGCTATTTACTAAACTATTATAATTAATAGAAGAATTTAAATTAATATAGAGTCTTAATTAGGCTTAAATACTTATCTAGTATCTAATAAATATTCTCTTAAACCTAATCTATATAATTAAATATCTTAAAACTCTAGGTATTTTAATTTAAATAACCTATTTTTAGTCCTGTTATATATAGCTAGATCTGGGGTTTTACTAATTAAAATATCAGGTTAATATTCTTAAATAAGTCTATTTATTTTATTTTTATTTTTAAAATAGAATTTATCTCTCTTTTCTATACTAAAGAATTTAGGATTTTCTTTATATATAATAGTAAATATTTATACTTTACTTATAATATAGCTAGCATATCTATCTTAGCTGCCTTAGCTAATTATACTTTGTATATCTTATTTTTTATATAATATACTAGTAATCTAATAGAATATAAAAGTAAATAAATTATAAGAGTTAGCTTTATTAGAATAATATACTAAGATTTAAAAATAGAATATACTATATAGTAAAGTATTTACTTATTAAGTACAAAGGCTGTATTTAATAAATAGAGCTATAAACTTCTATATTAGATAATTTTATTTTAAAGTAAGATATAGTAGTTACTTTTTATAGCTAATTCTTATAGTAGATAAAAGGTATATTTTATAAGATATTAAAATTAAAGCTTATTTTCTCTTTTTAATTTAAGAAGTTATATTATTTAATTTCTAGGAAATTACTTTTTAATTACTTAGTATCTAGCTAATTACTTAAATTACCTGTAATTAATATCTAGCTAGTTTTCTTATTATATTTAACTACTTTTTATATTATAATTTTAAAGTATTTTAAAATATATTTTATAATTTTAAAATAATAACTGTATAATATCTTTATTAAAAAGACTTTTATAGTATTATATTAGCTATTATTATAAATATAGTATACTTTAAATAGCTATATACTTTATCTTATTAATATATTAACTATATAAATATAAAAATATTATTTTAAAAAAAGAATTTTTATTTAACTATTAATTTAAAGATAATATATAGTAAATAGATAGTATTTAATTACTTATTATAATATTAATTTTATTTAAAATTAACTAATAAAAGACTTATATTTATTACTAATAATTTTTTTAGTATTTTATATTAAAATCTAATATATTTATAAATTATTATTACTAATTAAACTGCTATTAAAGTCTTTTTATATAATAAGAAAATTATATACTTTATTATATAATAAATTATTATTAAAATTATATTATATTTTTTATTATTTACTTAAATACTAGCTAGTAAGTTTATAATTAAATCTATACTAATTTCTTCAAATAAATATATTAATAAAAATAAATATTATAGTTTTTTATAGAGTTTATATTTAAAAATATATACTTTGAGATATTATTAATATTATAAGATATACTTTATTATATTCTTCTTAATTTTATTTTAATAGAACTTTCTATTAATAAGCTTAAAAGTTTTTTATATTTCTATATAATTTATTCTGGAATTATTATAATATCTATATAAATCTCTTTTTTAAGTACTTTTTTTAAAAAAAATAACTAATTTACTCTTAAATAAAACTATATTTTAAAGATTATAATAATACTCTTTTAAATTTTTAGCTGCCTTTTTTATTTTCTTAAACTATTACTAGTAGAATTTATTATTAATCTGTAATTCTTAAATTAATTCTTCTAGCTTTATAAAAAATTAAAAAAGAAATATTATTTTATTTTCTATTAATTCTTTTATAATTAAATACAGAATATATTATTTTAAATTAATAATTCTAGCTTTAAATAAGTTTCTTTAATTTCTATAAGTAGTTAATTCTTATTAAATATTCTCTATTTTATTTTTATTTATTTATTTATTTTAGATACTTCTAATAATAATAATAATAGATATTTTCTGTATTTAATTTTTCTTAATAATATTTTAATTTTAGTTATAAATTAAAGATATTTATATTTTTATTCTTAGAATAATTAAATTTATAAAACTTACTTTTACTATTTAAATATATATTTTAATAATTTTTTCATATTCTTTTAATTTACTAATTATTTATTTAATATTTAATAGTAACTTATTAAGTAATTTAAATTTAATAGTTAGATTAAAAAGTATATTATTATATAATACTTTTTTTTTAAATAATTTAAGTAATAAAATAATCTATTTATAAAATTTAGCTTTTCTAGTTAATATTTAATATTAAAATTAAATAAAATTAATTTATAAATTAATTTTATTAATTTCTTTTAAAAATCTCTAGTTAGTATTTTTACTATTTCTTTTAATATCTTATAATTTATTATTAAAAGAAATTTCTTAGAAATTTCTAAAAAATAATAGCTTTAATATTCCAGGGTTTTAATTATAACTAGAAATTTCTATTACTTAGTATTCTATTACTATTCTATAAATTCTAATTTTTAAAATTAATATATAACTAGCCTTTATTAGTTTTTATTTAATTAAATTAAAATATCTAATAATACTTAAAAAATATATATTTATTTTTACTTAAGAATATAATTTAAATTCCTAATATTATAATATAATTACTCTTAATAAGAGAACCTAGTATTTAAATTTACTATATTTTTATTATATATATATTATAGTTATTAAAGTCTAAATTTTAAATTTTAAGCTACTTTTTTCTTCTCTACTAAAATCCTATTTAACTTTTTTAACTTTAATCTTAATAAATATACTGAAAACTCCTATAACCCAATCTAATATCCTAAGATTTAAGTTATTTAAATTCCCCCTTTAGTTAGCACTCTATATAGCTAGTATCTATACTAACTTAATATAATATAATAGCTTCTAAAACCAGGAGTTATATTAAGCTCTGACGATATTCTAGAGAAAGACTTAACTTCTTAAATTAGTATTATTAATATTTTTTATAAGTTATAAAGTATAGCTATTTCTATTTAAATATATAGAATAAAATTACTACTAAGAATTTAATTTTCTTATTTATTAATTTTATTCTTATTATAAAAAAGTAAATATTTTTAAAAATAGCTAATATTATTTTTATTTTTATTTAGATATTATAAATAGTATAATAATAGCTTAAATAGATTTTCTTTTTTAAGAAAGTTTAAAAGGAAATTTAGCTTTTATTTTTTTAATTTATTTTTTAATTTTAAATTTTTAAAATTATATTAAATATTATTTATATAATATAGATATAATAAGTTATTAGTAATAAGAGCTTTTTAAATAAAATTTATTATATTTAAAGTTAGTTATTATAAAATAAAAATAAGTATTAAAAGAAAAGTTAGCTTTTTAATAATAAGAGATATTTTTTTTAAATTTTTTTATTTAAAATAAGATTACTATTTTAAGATTATTAATTATAAATAGTAAGATTATTAAATATAAATAATAAAATTAAAATTAAAAAAGTTAAATAGAAGCTTTAAGTAGAGATTAATAGGTAATAATTTTATTATTTAATTATTATTTCTTTTAATATTAAATATAGCTTTTATTATTTATTTTTACTATTTAAGATTATTATATCACTTTAATTTATTTAATAATATTAAGTAAGATTATAAAAAAACTAAATAATATAATTATTAAATAAAAAGTAATTTTTAATTTTTATAAAATTACTTTTTTTTTCTTTTTAAGTAAATTTTATTTATTTATTATTTTTATTTTTAATAATTTTATAAAAAATATTATAATCTTAAAATATCTAGAAATAAATTTATAGTAAAAATTATAAAATTCTTAAAAAAATTATATTTTTTTAATATTTTTAAGTAGTTTTTATTTAGCTATTATATAAATTATATTTAATTTTATCTTAAGCTTTTTTTATACAATAATATATTTTAAAAACTTAACCTCTTATTAATAGAAAATATATTTTAAAAATTTAATATAAAATTAAAATCTTTAAAATCTTCTTAATAATTTAAATATACTTTTTTTTAAAAAAAAATATATAATTATTATATTTTATTTATATTTTATAAATCTAATAAAATAAATAATATTTCTTTTTTATAAAAAAAAAACTCTTTTTAAATATATAATAAAATAAAAAATTGTTATTTTTTTTAAATTTAAATTAAGCCCCCTTTAATATTAAAATTTATATATCTAAATATTAATTTCTCTTTTTATTTAATATATAATATTATTAAATTATTAATATATAATATATTATTACTTAATATACAGAACTTATTCTTTTATTTTCTAGTATAATATTTATCTTAATTTATAACTTAAAAGTCTGCTAATAATTTTATATACTAGCTATAATCTAAGTTTATTTTAAAGTTAGAAGTTAGATTCTTATAGGCCCCCTTTTATAGTCTTACTATTATAAAAAGAATATATTATAATATTGCTATAAAAGTAACTAGAGTTTTTTTATTAGCTATAAGCTAGGTTATTTTTTAATTCTCTAAAAACTAGCTAGATAAGATTTAGTAAAAAAGAGTATTTTTACTAGAATTTAAATTTATAATCTTTTTTATTAATTAAAAAGAGGTTTTTAAGTAGTTAATTATTTTATTATAAAGATAGTATATAATAATATTATTAAGATAAATAATATAATAAATATTTAATAGTTTTAATAAGTATATAATAAATATATATTTAGAATATAGCTAGTATATTAGTTAGTTTAAATAGTATTATAATATACTTAAAATATTTATATTTTATATAAAAAGCTATTTTCTAATAATTTCTTTTTAATTTAAATTTTATAATAAATATCTTAAATATTAAGTTTTATAAATTATTTAACTTTTACTAATTTATTTAGTAATTCTCTAATTAATAATAGTAGATATCCCTTAATAAGGAACCTAGTATTTAAATTTACTGCATTTTCATTATACATACATTACAGTTGCCAAGGCTCAAGTTTTGAATTTCAAGCTGCTTTTTTCTTCTCTGCCGGAATCCTGTCTAACTTTTTCAACCCAGTCTAACCTTGATAAATACACTGAAAACTCCCACGACCCGACCTAACGCCCCGAGATCCTTATTCGACTCCCCCCTCCAGCCAGCACCCTAGGTGGCTAGCATCCATACCAGCCCGACGCAGCACAATAACTCCTGGAACCAGGGGTTGTATTTATCACGGCCAATTTCTACAAGAAACTTTTGGCCCCTGTCGTCGTCGGTGTTTTTAATATCATCGGCCAGGTTATATAATGCGCCTATTTCTATCCGGATGAATGTAATATCGATGCCGGTGGCCTAACTTCCCTGCGGATTGGCTTTATTCTTATTATTAAGAAATAGATTATATTTAAAAATAGCTAATATAATTCTTTAGTTTTTATTTAGGTATTTTAGATAGTATAGTAAGAGGTTTAGAAGGTTTCTTTTTTTAAGGAATTTTAAATAGTTATCTAGCTTGTATTTTTTTATTTTATTTTAAAGATTTTAATAGAATTTTATATTATATTAGAATTTAAATTTAAATTTCTAATATATAGAGATATATATAATAAGAGTCTTATAATTAATAGTTAATATAGTAATAAGTTATTTAGATAAAATTTATTAAAATAAAATAAGTATTAAAAGAGAAATTAATTTCTTAATAATAGAAGATATTAATTTTCTTTATATTTTATTACTTAGAATAAGGTTATTATTTTAAGGTTATTAATTATAGATAGTAAGGTTATTAATTATAAATAATAGAATTAAAATTAGAAAGGTTAAATAGAAGTTTTAAATAGAGATTAATAGATAATAATTTTATTATTTAGCTATTATTTTTTTTAATATTAAGTATAGCTTTTATTATTTATTTCTACTATTTAAGATTACTATATAATTTTAATTTATTTAATAATATTAAGTAAGATTATAAAAAACTAAATAATAGTAAATATAAATTTTTTATTATTATAAAATGTAAATTTCTTTATTTCTTTAAAAAATAAATAAAATTAATACTTTTATATTATTTATTAAGTATTTTACTTATATATTTATTATATTTTTAATAAGATATTTATAAATAATAACTATTTATTTCTTATTAATAGAGTATATTTATTTTAAAAATAATTTCTTTTTTTCTTATAATTTAATTAAGTATTTTACTTTTATAAGTAATAATAATATTTTTATAGTTTTCTTATTAAAAAGTTTCTATTATAATTTAAATTTTAATAATAAAGTTTTATTTATTTTTTTTATTTTTTTAATATAGCTATTAAACTTTTATTAAAAAAAAGAATTATATAAGTATATATTATAAATACCTTTTTATTATTTTCTATTAAATTTCTTATAAATAATTTTAAGTTTTAAATAAATATCTTTTTATAAATTTATAAATAAATTTAAATATTAATAATAATTTCTTTTTTTTTCTATTAATTAAAAGAAAAGTAATAAATTACTAATTTTTTTTATAGATATTTTACTTTTATAAATAATTTTTAACTTTTAATAAGGAAATTTAGTATTTAAATTTACTCTAATATATATAATAAGTATATATCCCAGACAAGCATGTGTCCCAAAAATCTTAACTATTAGAATATAATTTAAAATAAAAATACAATAAAGCATTTAATTAATTAAAATTAATTGCTATACTTTTCTTCAGACATCTTAATAACAGCCTAATAGGTCCTTGTATTATAACCAGTCTTTCTGTAAGTTCCATAATACCTTTCCTTCGGTCGTATTGACCCTCTTTGACCACTACTTTTCGATGATTCAGTCTGTATCTGCGTATTAACATCCATCTGATCAATTACATCTCTTCCCTTATCTAGAGTTATCTTCCCTCTATTCTATAGGCAGGTTCATTTTGCTCTGCGCCGCTTACTAAGGGCCTTATTTAACTGTTAAAGGACCTGGATCTTAGACTTTAATAATGCTATCTTATGTATTATTGCCTTTATTCCCTTAGAAAATAACTTAAGTGCTTCTAGAATAGAGGCTGGAGAGCTGCTCTGATGTCTTCTGATTCATCTTTTGAGGTATTTAGACTGAGAGCTAGCCTTAAGGACAGTCTTTGGGGTCTTTGAGACCCAAGGATTAGGCAGGCTAGCTTCCTCCTCTATTGGTGTTAGAGTCTG
>NW_025764624.1:0-10811 GCF_021365365.1 Ilyonectria robusta | reverse complement strand
TTTAATATATTAAAAAATTAATATAACTTCTCTAATTATAGAGAAATAAGTAATTTTAATTAAGTTTAAAAAAGTAAAATTAAAAATTAAAAGTATAGAAAAATAACTTTTAAATATAATAATAAAAAAACTATTTAAAATACCTAATCTTACTTAGTATAAAATATAATAACTTATAATAAGCCTGGATATCTTAAGTATAGTATAAAGATATAAGAAATTAATATATATATTAAATAAATATATAATAAAGAATTTAACTTTCTAACTTAAATTAAATTAAATTAAATAAACTAAATTTAATATTAATAAGTTAGAAATAGCTATAATAAATACTTTAAAATAAGATATTTTATAGATAAATACTATATAAAAAATAATATATACTACTTATAGAAGAGTAATAAATAAGTAATATATATAAAAAAGAACTATTTTTAATAAAAGCTTTATATATAATAGAATTAGTAAAATAAAAAAAGATACTTAAGCTATAAATATAAGTTAAGAATATATAGCTTATTATATTAATAGATAGTAAAGCTAAAGCTATATATATAAATTTATTAGTAGTTAATAAGCTAAAGCTATTATAAAAAAATAAAATAAACTTTTATATAGTATATAATCTTAAAGATAATAACTTTAAATATAATAATAAATAGATAACTTAATAAGTTAATTACTTAAAGATATTTATTAATAAATAAAATTAAAAAGTTACTCTTAATATTATATTAATAAAGTATTATAATATTATTTTTAAATATTTATAGCTAATAAAGTATAATTTATAATTTAACTAGAAAACTAGCTAGATATTTATTAATTATAATAATATACTTTTTAGTAATAATAAAAGTAACTTAAAAGATAAGAAATTTATAATTCTAACTTTTACAAATAGTAAAAATAAGAATTAATATAAAAATATAATAAATATTTTATTACTCGTTAAGAAAATATAATATAAATACTAAATAAATAAGAAAATATAACTTTAAAAAATAATTAGATATCTTTAATAATAATTTATATAGATAAATAAAAACCTTAAGAATTATAAGAAAATACTTAAAAATAAATAACTTAAGAATATAATATATATAATAAGTAAGTAAAATAAATAAGTAAGTAAAATATTATATTATACACCTAAAAATTACTAATCTTAAAGTTTTAAAAACTTATATTAAATAGTTAAAAACCTAAAAAAAGAACTTTTATAAATTTAACTTTATATAAAAAGTAAAAATATTTTTTTAATATTTTTAGAAAAATTCTTTTATATAAAAAATACTAGTTATATAATGTGAATATTATTTTTTCTATACTTTTTTATATAGAATTTTTATAAAATTATAATTAAATTAAATGTTTTTTTTTCTTAATATATATAAGCTATTTTAGAAATACTAGTTATTTTAAGCTTAATTTTAATTCTTTAAAAAATTTTTTAAGTATTTTCCTTAAAAGTAAAAATCTTATTATAAAGTAAAATATTTTACTTACTTATTTATTTTACTTACTTATTATATATATTATTTTAATTAATTAATTTAAAGACTTTTTAAATAAAAAAAAAACTAGAAATTTTAAATATTTAAAAATTAACTAATAAAACTCTAGAAAAAGCTACTTATTTTAAAAATTCTAATTTAAAAAGTTCTATTTATCTTCTTATTACTCTAATATTTTAAATAAAAATAAAAAGCTTATTTAAATTTCTTTTAACTACTGTTTTTTTTCTCTTTTTTAATTAGGCTAATTATTACTTTAAAGCTTTATTTTCCTTCTCTAGCTATAATACTTTTATCTCTAAAGTATTTAAATTCTTATTTATAATTTAAAATAGCTATTTTATAATTAGGCTATTATAATTAAATTAGCTTTATAACTATACTAATAACTAAATATTTCTTAAATAACTAGAGGTTATAAATAGATTATTTTTTAATTTTTAATTTATTTTTAAAGGTAATAAATTAGCTAATTAGACTATAATAATTTAATTAAAATTATTAATAATAAACTAGCTATTAAAAACTTTATTTTAATTTATTAGCTATAATTTAAACTCTTTCTATTTAGTTTTTATATTAACTTCTATTAAAGTAGTATTTCTAGCCTTAAAATAGTATTTTAAAAAGGTCTTTTTTCTTATTAAATTAATATTAATAAGAGAATTAACTAGAGTTAATATAATTTAATATATAACTTTAATTAGCCTAAAAACTAATATATTAAAAGGCTAAAGAATATAGCTTATATATAGTAGTAAATAAATTAATTAAATTTAATTAGCTATATAAAAATATATAAAATTAGATATTATATATAATTTATAGCTATTTAATATAAAAGGTTACTTTTTATTATATTTTTCTATTTTAAATTTTAGAATAAAAACTTCTCTTAGCTATTCTAAGCTAATTATATTATTAATTTAGCTTTTTTAAGTAATATAAAGTTTTAATTAATTAGATAGTCTATATTCTCTAGAAATTACTAGTATTATAAATTCTTATCTTTAAAAATAACTAATAGATTAAGATACTTTTTTATTATAAAAATAACCTTAAAATACTAATCTAATAAAAACTGCCTAGATATTTCTTAATTATTAATTAAAGCTTTAATTAGCTAAGTATAAGCCTATTAATTCCAATTTCTTAGAAAATCCCAGTTTTATTCTAATTTTAATAGTTATATAAAGAAATTTTACAGATATTTAATTAGGCTAATATATTAAAAAATTTGCTAATAATATATAAATTAGCCCTATTTATTCTTTTTAAGTTAATTTTCTTAGCTTTAAGTATTTTTATTTATATATTATAATATAAAAACCCAGTTATTTAGTATTTTTTAAGAAGTTAATTATTACTAGCTATACTTAAAATAGAAATAACTAACTTTTAGATTTAGCTATAAGTTATAGCTATATCTAGCTTATCTTAAAAAATAAGTTAATTATAAAGCTTTTTTCTTAATATTAAGAAAGTCTTTACTAATATTTATAAGCCTTATAATATATTTCCAAGCTATTAATTTAATTATATAGAATTAAGTAAGAAATATTATAATAATTAGCTATTTTTTATATTAAGATACTCTTTTTAATTTTAAGAAGAGCTAATTAGAGGTTATTTTAACTATAATTAGATATATTAAAAAGCTTAAAAAGCTTAAATTACCTAATAAGATATTATATAAAAAAGAAATATATATAGCTAGAGATATATTATAGTTAATATAGCTTAAAGTAGAATAGTCTACTAATAAATTAATCTAGTAATAAAGTAGTTAACTTACTATTTTACTATTACTAGACTATAATTTATATTACTTATTATAATATTTTAATTTACTTAATTATATATTATATACCTTAAATTTACTCTATACTCTTAAATTAAATTTAACTATTATATTAAAGCTATAGTAGATATATACTAATTTATAAGAAATTATAAGATTTATAATAGGAATATAATTTAAAGAGATATTAAAAAGAGGCTCTTTAAGTTAATATTAGTTTTTAAGTATATTTAAAAAGAAATCTTACTTAATTTTATTATAAATTTATTTATTTATTTATTTATTTAGTATACGCTATTTTACCTTTATCAAGGCCTATAGAACTCCTACTACTTTATCGGATAGGGAAAAACCGTATGCCTAAACATTGGATGAAAACCCTACCCCTTCCTTCTATTTCTACCACTCTATGTACCCATAAGGTCACTGTAGAGCATACAATGCAACTTCGAGTCTGTAACTGGTAACAACACCTCAAGCTATTCCTCGCCATTAACACCTCAACCTTCTAGTCTTCCAACCTTCCTATTTTCTCTGGGTAGAGGGGGGGTTACCTATTTATAAGCGCAGGAATGCGCTGTAGTTAGCCTCTTATAGTGGGTTGGCCAGTCCACTTCCTAAAGGCAAGCTAGGGACCAATTAGCTTGCTACCTTAGGCCCGGTTAGCGAGTCGGATCCTCGGGTTCAATCCCTGTACAGGCTGACTTTTCTGCTAGGGGACGAGGCTAGCAGTCACAGCACAATTACAAGGATTGTGCCCTGGGCTGGATTCGAACCAACAACCTCTTGAAAAAAGGTCCCAAGCTCTTAACCACTGAGCCCCAGGGTGTAATTAAAGTATTACTTATAGAGTAAATATTATATTTAATAATAGTTAAGTATAATAATATATAGTAAGTTAAGGTAATTAAAATAACTAAGTTATATTAATAGCTAAGTAGCTACTTATTCTAAATATATACTTCTTAAATAATTATATATTAAATAGATTACTTAGGCTAAGTTTAAATTACTAGTAATTCTAAAGAATTACTAATAATTTCTAAGAATTACTTGTAATTTATATAGGCTTTATAATAATTTATTAATAGCTTTATTTTTCTATTTTAAAAAGATAAGTTTATTTTATAACTTATAAGCTAGTTAATTTAGGCTGTAATAAGAGGGCTATAATTTATAAGTAATTTATAGAAGTACTTTTATAAACTTCTTAAAATTAAATAATAACTCTTAATAAAATATTACTCTTAGATTAATAATATTATAAAGTATATAAATTAGAAGATTAAAAAGATTATATAAATTTAGGCTATTTATACTTAGAATAACTAGCTGAATTTATTATTAATTATAATAATAAGTATAAATAACTAAAAAGTATTTTTAATAAGCTTAAGTTTATTTTTCTTTATATATAGCTATTATAAGAAATTAATCTATTTAATAGTAAATTATATAATTAAGAAAAAATAAAAAAAGAGTGAAATTCTTATTAAGAACTTTATAAAATAATTATAAGATATTATAAAATAAATATAAATAGCTATTACTATAGCTTAAAAGAAGTAAAAATAGTTTATTAATAAGTTTTATATAATAGCTTTAAGATATAAGCTAAGTAATTTAATCTATTTAAATTTAAAAAATATAAAAATTATAAGATTATTAAAAAAGCTAAACTAGCTATATATTAAACACTAAATAATTTGGAAAGTTAACTTTTATTTCTATTAGTTAAATATATTTAATAGGATTTATTTAGTTTTTTATATTAACTTATTATATCTAGTAATAATATAAAAAAAACTTTTTACATATAAAACGAGATTATTAAGATCTTAGCAGTCTCTTACTAAAATCTAATTGATATTAGAATTGAAATTAGTATAAAAATCTACCTAGGTTATAATATTATAGTAGTAGCTACAGATATACTGAGGTAGAGGAGCTAATAGCAGTAGATTTAGGCTATACTAGCCTTAAAAATAGCAGCTTTCACTTTAATATAGGCGCTTTTTAATATAGGCAGTATTAATAAAATAATATTATAAAGCCTTATCTAATAAAGAAGTAACTACTAGAGATATTAATAAAGAGAAGGTACTTAAAGAATTATTTAGTCTTATTTAGGGGGAAATTCTTAATAAAGTATAGAGAATTATTACATTCTTATAATATAAAGATTTTATATTACTATAATAATACTATTAAGATATCTAATATACTCTAAATTAAAGAAATAATTTATAAAATTATATATAATATTATTTAAGATATTAAGCTACTCTAATATATAATTATAGTAATTATAGGCTAAAGTTATATTAACTAGATATAATATCTTCTACTCTCTTTAAAGCCTATTCCTATTTAATATAACTATAAAATTATAGTAAAGTAAAATAACCCCCTAATAAGATATATATATATACCCCTACTAAAATTATAATAGTAGTTAATTTAGTTATTAAAAAGCTAAAAGCTATAGTAGTAGCCTATTATTTTAAAGTAGCAATATAATTATTATTTTTATAGCCTAGTAGCTAAATATATTATAGTAGATAACTAGATTTTAAGGTCTTTAGAAATAATATATTAATATTAAAGAGAATATATAGTATTATAATAAAAGGTATACTAGCTGAATATTAATAGGTTAATTATAATAATCTTTATAAGAAAATAAATAAGAAGAATAATATTATAATTATTAAAATTACCTTAATATAAAGTTAAAAGGATATTATAATAAGAATTAAAATAATTTTAATAATAGATAATATAATAGCTGCTAACTAATTATATAATAGAGGACTAGTATATAACTTAATAATAATAGACTATAAATTCTTTAAGAAGTTATTATAACTAAAATAATACTTTAACTATTATAAGATAGGCTATATTACTAGATTTTATAAAAAGAAAGCTTAATATAAATACTACAGTACTATAGCCTATTTAAAAGAAAAAAAGAAATATTTACTATATCTAATAAAGCTATAAAATACCTAGAATATTAAGGCAACTACTTAGTATAATTTAAATAGTATCTAGTAGTAAATAGCTATTAGTAATAGGCAATTTAAGCTTATTTATACTAACCTAGATAATTTAAGAATAGATAGAATCTATAGTAATATCTTAAAGCCTCTATATATAATTAGCTAAATTTAGAAGATTATAAACTTTAAACCCTCTTATATTAAAAGAGAGGCCCTAGCTGCCCTCTAAGCTTAAGTAGAGTAGCTAAGATAGCTAGAATAGGCCCTAATATTATTATAGTAATATTATAAAGAGATAATAAAATACTAGAAAATATAACTATTAAAAAGGCCTTCTATAGGATATAGAGCTCTACTCTAATAATATTTATAAGCTAATTAATTAAGGCTAAAGCAAGCTCTAATTATATTTAAAACCCCTCTTTTAATATATAAAATTAAAAGTTCTTTAATAGAATATAAATAAGTAGGCTGCCTTAATATTTTTAACTTTAAGAGTAAAGAGTAATATAATATAATATTTCTATAGAAATTATACTAAGATACTACTATAAACTAACTAGCCTACTTAGCTACTAGTAATTACTATATAGTATATTATAGTAGCTACTTAGTAATATATATATATAAAAACACTAAATTTAAAATTAAATAGCAATAGAAGGGGCTAACTAGAAAGAAGTAATCTTTAAGTAATAGGCCTTTAAGTAGTAGGGCTTTATAATTTAGGAGGTTAAATTAGTAGAAGAGGTTTATTTAGAGAAGTTATAGTAGCTATAAGGGGAAATCCCTTAATAATTATAGTAATATTAATTAATATTACTCTATATAAAATAAATATAATAGAATATTAAGAGAAGTAGAAATAGTTATTAAGCTAGCTATACTTAATAGATAGAACCTACTAATTTAAGAGGAAGAAAAATAAAGATTACTAAGGCTATAGAAATAGTATTATAAATCTTATATAGATATTATAGAAAGTATAAGCTATTATAAAGAGAAAGTAGATATTAAAAAATTAGATTATAAACCTAACTAATTATAGTAAATATCTAATTTATATTTTAATTATAACTTTAATAACCTCTAGATAATATTAAAGAGGCTTTTTATAACCTTAATTAGATAGAAATAAATAAGTTATATTAGTAGCTAAAGTTAACTTATAGCTAAAGCTAAATAAAATTAAAGTAGATATAAAAACTATAGAGAATCTAAATAAGTTATAAAAAGCTAATTAAAGCTCTTATTTAAATTATAATTATAGTAATTTATAGTATAAATAGCTATATTAGTAATTAGAAAAATATAAAATATAAAAGTCTAGAAAACTACTAAATAAGTTAAATAACTAGAAGATACTACTAATAATATAAGAGTATTATTAAGTAGGAATACCTTCTTCTTACTTAATATCTTTAGAATAAAGCTATAAATAAATTATATAAGAAATAATAGAGATTATTTCTTTAAAAGCTAGTAATAATCTTAAGATATTTTAAAAGATAGAAAGATAGGTAAGATTTTATAGTAGCCTCTCTAGAAATAGCCTGTAAATTCTACTCTTATAAATAAGAGAGGGAGATAAACCTATAGATAACTATAATAAGAAAGCTAGAATTCTAGTAGAATATTTCTTCTTAGACTTAGAAGTTGATTTTAGTAATATCTCTAAGGGGGCTACTACTTCTTTTTATTTACCTAAGATAACTCCAGGGCCTAAAAATACAATAATAAGAAAATAGCAGATATTTAGTAAAGATAAGACTATAAAAGGCCTTAGGTAATAATAATATTTCTATAGGCCTTCTTAAGGCTTATAGTAAGATATTTAACGAGATAATAGCTAGAATAACCTATGCTAGTATAAGGCTAGAATACTTTTTATAGTAGTATTATAGTATAATAGCAGTAATACTTAAGAAAGTAGATAAAATCTAAGAAGAAAGAAGCTATACTAAAGCCTATAGGCTTATATCTCTTCTATATACAATAAGAAAAATTATTAAGGTAGCTATTAAGAAATATCTTATTATTGCTATAGAAGCTCTAGAGCTTCTATTAGAAGGCTAAATAGGAAACTATACTAAGAGATTAATTAAAATAGTAATTTAACTTACTATTAAGGCTATTAAGATAGTATAAAATTACTTTAGTATTGCTATAATTTATAACTAGATATCTTAAGTGCCTTTAATATAATAAATTTTATTTAATTATTTATATACTTAAATAGATAGAAATTAACTTCTAGCTAGTAGAATAAACTTATAGCTATCTTATAGAAAGAATAATATAACTTTACTTTAATAATAAGAAATCTTTTATATTTATAATCTATATAGGATATTATAGACTCCTCTTTCTTTTCTATTTTCTTTCTAATTTATATTAATATATTCTATAAGTTACTAGAGTAATAAAAAGAACTTATTATTATAGACTTTATAAATAATACTAACTTAATAGTAGTAGGGTTATTAGTAGCAATAACTTAATATTGCTTAGAAGCTATATAGATAATCTTAATAAATAGGCTAAGAAATAAAATAATTTTAAATTAAGTAAATTTAAGCTTTTTACTTTACTAGAAATACTAACTAATTTAAAACTCTATTTAGCTAGAAATATAATAATATTACTAAGTAAGAATCTTAAAATACTAAAATCTAGCTAGATTAAAAACTAAATTAGTTAACTTACTTAAGAAATTAATAGCTAAAATATAATATTAGTAATATACCTTAATATAATTACTATATTTATATAGGATATAATATCTATAAAAGCTATCTAATTTATATAATAGTAATTAGAATTACTCTAGCTTATAGTACCTTTATTTTTACTAACTTATTAAATAGAATAGTAACTTCTAAGAAATAGCCTATAAGCTAGCTATAAAGTAATAAAGAGTCTTTATATAATAGCTAGAGCCTATAAGGCTATCTAATAAGAAACCTAAAAATAGAACTTAATATCCCCCTTTAATTTTATCTTAACTTATAGCTTGCTTATTTTAAAGTATATACTAGTACTAAACTAGCTTAATAGTAATTAATAAGTTATTATAGTAGTATTAGCAGCTCTATTAAAATATAAAGTCTATAAAATACCCTAATAAAGTAAATACTAAATAGCTATAAAATAGCTTAAGAAAAAAATAGCAGTTAATACTATAAATAGAAATTGAAAGTATAATAGATAGCTAAGTAGTAAAATAGAGAATATAAAGGGCTATAATAATACTAGTATCTTAAATAAATCCTTCTTTAAAATAAATTATAAAATATATATAGAAGCTAACTAAAATATATTAATAGCTAATTATCTAATTATAAATAGCTATATTAGCCTCTAAGCCTTTTTCTTTAATAGAAGAATCTCTAAGGTAATATTACTATAGTCTTTATAGTAATAGTAGTAAATTATTAAGTATATCTTTACCTACTATATATACTATAATAAGACCCTCCTTTAAAGCCTAAATTATAAGATTATAGAGATATAAGATATTACCTTAGTAATAAATATATAGTATTTATAATAGCAATTTAATATAGTAAGATAGTCTAATTATATAATTTAAACTAGTAATAATCTTATAAAAGAAATAGAAGGTATAGAAAATAAATAAGAGAGAATAAAATCTTAGTAATAATATATAAATAACTACCTGATTAATTAAGATATAGATAAAAGTTATTCTATAAAGAAACTAAGTTTATAAAGAGTAGTATTATTAAGAGTTTAAGATTAAAGCTAAAGTAATATTATTAAGATATTTATAATTAATAATATTATTAATATCCTTTTATTTAAAGAAATCTTAATAGAAGTAATAGTAAGAAAGGCTTTTAAGAATAATAAGATAGTAAAAAAATAGTTATTTTAATAGCTATAAAGCTACTACTAAGAGCCTTTAAAGTTAATTTAATAGCTACTTTATTCTTTAACCCCTCTATAGTAGAGGCTATAGTAATAGCTTACTAATTATAATAGTTAAAAATCTTCTTAACTTATTTATATTATTAAACTATACTTAATTAGTAAAATCTATATAATTATAGAGTATTATATAGCTAAAATTATATCTACTTTCCAGTAAGTATATACTAATAAATAGCTATAGATATAATATAAATAGGAATAATAAGCTTAGTAAAATAAGTAAAAATTAGAAAAAGTTAATAGAAATTAAAGCTACTATAAAAGCTACTTATTAAAATATAAATATACTTTCTCTTTATATAGTAAGTATAGTATTTACTAGAATTTAATAAGAATTAATATTAAAAAAAAAGATTATAAGATAATATAGAAATAATATATTATAAGTAAGTAGAAAATAATTAAAAATACTAGTTAAAATTATTAATTAAATATAATAAATATAGAAAATAAATTAGTAAATACTAACTTTCTAAAATATTAATTAGTAGGAATATTATAAAGATATTATAAAATACTTATCTTAATAAG